>NW_024354875.1:42676101-42676633 GCF_902729225.1 Pteropus medius
AGGATGACCAAAATAGACTTGGTGAATGGGAACTGGTTATATGCTACTATTCTTTAAAATTTCCTGGTTCTAAACTAATTTTCTTATTTTCAATATTTTAATTTATTTAATATTTAATTTTGCCATTATTCTTACAGAAATTTTTATTTTCTACTTTACAATCAAAAAGTGAAGGGAAAATGTCAAATATACTTTAAATTATAATTTTTGGAGATCGGTGAACAGGCTAGAAGACCCCTTTAAAAAAAAAAAGGAAAAACAATGTAATCCTGAGCTAAGATCTTCCTTTCCTTTTATTCTGATCTTCTGAGTCAATCTGCATAGACAAAGAAGCCTGAGCTATTTGTCTAATAAACCCAGTTTTCTCACCTTACAAATGAGAAAAAATAATGTATAGAGGAGTTAAAGTTATTTGTTCCAGTTCACAGGGGTAATGGCAGCTTCTTCCAAACCACTTACACAGATTATCTGTGTTGAAAGAATTCAGAGAAGCAAGAAATTATTCTAATGTGGGGGTCATTAGAAAAGACAT